>NC_057800.1:98201593-98236131 GCF_018294505.1 Triticum aestivum
GGGACGGGCCGGGACGACGTGGCGGTGACGACGGTGACGGGGACAACGGGGCGGCGACGACGGGGATGAGGGCGGCGACGAGGGTTATGGAGACGGGGGCGGCGGGCGACGGGGCAAAGGAGAAGAATTAGAGGAGAAACTCAAATTTTTGAAGTGTTTAGTTATATAGGATGGACCTTTAGTACCGGTTGGAGCCACCAACCGGTACTAAAGGCCTGTTTTGGCCAGGCCAAGCGGCAGGAACCGCACCCCCTTTAGTGCCGGGTGGTGGCTCCAACCGGTACTAAAGGCCTCCCCTTTAGTACCGGTTGGTGCTACCACCTGGCACTAAAGGGGGTGCGCTGGCGCAGGTGCGGTGCGAAATGTTTAGTCCCACCTCGCTAGCCGAGGGGCGTCCGCACTGGTTTATAAGCCCAGTGCGGTAGCTCCCTCGAGCTCCTCTCCAAAGCAAGCCTACTGGGCCTAAATGTTCTGTGCTGCCCTGTGGGCCTACTGGGCCTTTGGGGGCCTGCATCCTGGCCCAACAACAGGTTGGGTTTCTAGTCGTATGCAGGCCGCTGTGGCGCAGTAGGTGGGATTTTTTTTCTTATTTTTTTCTTTATTTATTTTTGTTTGAGTTGTTTTTCTGCTGTATTTAGAGTTTCTTTGTGAATATTTTTGCTTTAGGTACAAAAAATTACAAACTTTCTGTTAGTACCGGTAGTTTACAAATTTGAATAGTTTAAATTTTGATTTATTTGAAATTTATGTGAATCACTAGTTTGTGAATAACTTAACTTTGAGAATAGATTTTTCAGTGATTCTTTTTTTCTTATGTTTAATATTAGTGTGTTTTATCATTATATTCAATTTGGTAATGCTTAGGTTATTTAAAAAATGAAATGCCTTTTGTAATGGATGAGTTTTCGTCCGAAACCCTGATACTTCGAAAGAGATTGTCCATTTAGTACACGAAGTGCATCCAGTTTTTGCGGTAACCATCTCTACTTTTTTGCACATGCTATGTGGGTGAAATTATGATACCATGCCAAGTTTCAACCTTTTATGAGTTCATTTGAAATGCTTTTCAATTTCAGGGTCATTTAGCTTAAAAAAATCAGTAAATGAATGAAAGAATTTGTTTGCACATAAAATTTCTTCGCGTTTCAAATGCCAAAATACATAACTACCCTAACTATTATAGAGATTCCCTCCTGGGTGTGAAACACAGAAGAAAGTGATGATAGTGAAGCCGATCACATCCCAGATCTTTGGGTGTGAAACTTTTTCTTCGCGTGTGTCCCTTTGCGCCGTAACCATGGAAAATCTTCATCATTTAACGGGATGCTCGGGTCAATATTCACTGTGAATGGAGCAATTTCATCAAACTTTTCATAATCTTCTGACATGTCTGTCTTGTCATCCACTCCCATGATGTTTCTCTTCCCAGAAAGAACAATGTGCCTCTTTGGCTCATCGTACGATGCATTCGCTTCCTTATCTTTTCTTTTTCTTGGCTTGGTAGACATGTCCTTCACATAGAAAACATGTGCCACATCATTGGCTAGGACGAATGGTTCATCTGCATACGCAAGATTGTTGAGATCCACGGTTGTCATTCCGTACTGCGGGTCTTCCATTACCCCGCCTCGTGTCATATTGACCCATATATTTGCACCGAAACAAAGGGACCTTCAAACCATGTCGATAGTCAAGTTCCCATATGTCCTGTATATAACCATAATATGTTTCCTTTCCTGTCTTGGTTTCTGCATCAAAGCGGACACCGCTGTTTTGGTTGGTGCTCTTCTTATCTTGGGCGATCGTGTAAAATGTATTACCATTTATCTCGTACCCTTTGAAAGTCATTATATTCGAAGATGGTAACTGGGACAGCAAGTATAGGTCATCTTCAATAGAGGTGTCATGCATGGTACGTGTCTGCAACCAGCTGGCGAAACTCCTGGTTTGTTCATGTGTAATCAGTCATCAGACCGCTCCGGGTGTTTGGAGCGTAGCAAATTCTTATGTTCATCCATATACGGAGCCACCAAGGCGGAATTCTGTAGAACTGTGTAGTGTGCTTCAGTGAGAGAATGTCCGTCCATACATATTATTTGTTCCCCTCCTAGCGTGCCTTTTCCATCCAGTCCGTCCTTATGCCGCGATTCAAGAACACCAATCGGCTTAAGGTCAGGAATAAAGTCAATACAAAACTCAATGACCTCCTCATTTTCATGTCCCTTGGAGATGCTTCCTTCTGGCCTAGCACGGTTATGAACATATTTCTTTAAGACTCCCATGAACCTCTCCAAGGGGAACATATTGTGTAGAAATACATGACCCAAAACGTTAATCTCTTCGCATAGGTGAACTAGGACGTGTGTCATGATGTTGAAGAAGGATGGTGGGAACACCAACTCGAAACTGACAAGACATTGCACCAAATCATTCTCTAACCTTGGTATGATTTCTGGATCGATTACCTTCTGAGAGATTGCATTGAGAAATGCACATAGCTTCACAATGGCTAATCGAATGTTTTCCGGTAGAAGCCCCCTCAATGCAACCGGAAGCAGTTGCGTCATAATAACGTGGCAGTCATGAGACTTTAGGTTCTGGAACTTTTTCTCTGCCATGTTTATTATTCCCTTTGTATTCGACGAGAAGCCAGACGGTACCATAATACTAAGCAGGCATTCAAAGAAGATTTCCTTCTCTTCTTTGGTAACAGCGTAGCTTGCATGACCCTGATGTATGCCGTATTTTCCGTGCATACGTTGCTAGTCCTCCCGTGCCTCAGGTGCATCTTTTGTCTTCCCATACACGCCCAAGAAGCCAAGCAAGGTCACACAAAGATTCTTCGTCACGTGCATCACGTCGATTGTGGAGCGGACCTCTAGGTCTTTCCATTAGGGCAGGTCCCAAAATATCAATTTCTTCTTCCACATGGGTGCGCGTCCGTCAGCGTCATTCGGAACAGGTTGTCCACCATGACCCTTTCCAAAGACCACCTTCAAATCCTTGACCATATCATGTACATCAGCACCAGTACGGTGGCGAGGCTTCGTCCGGTGATCCGCCTCACCGGAGAAATGCTTGCCTTTCTTTCTTACGGGATGCCTGCTCGGAAGAAATCGACAATGTCCCAGGTACACATTCTTCTTACAATTAGCCAAATATATATTGTCGATATCGTCCAAATAGTGCGTGCATGCGCAGTATCCCTTGTTTGTCTGTCCTGAAAGGTTACTGAGAGCAGGCCAATCATTGATGGTCACGAACAGCAATGCCTTTAGGTCAAATTCTTCCCCCATGTGCTCATCCCACGCACGTACACCTGTTCCATTCCACAGTTGTAAGAGTTCTTCAACTAATGGCCTTAGGTACACATCAATGTCGTTGCCGGGTTGCTTAGGGCCTTGGATGAGCACTGGCATCATAATGAACTTCCGCTTCATGCACAACCAAGGAGGAAGGTTATACACACATAGAGTTACAGGCCAGGTGCTATGATTGCTGCTCTACTCCCCAAAAGGATTAATGCCATCTGCGCTTAGACCAAACCATACGATCCTTGTGTCATCTGCAAACTCCTTCCCGTACTTTCTTTCGATTTTTCTCCACTGCGACCCGTTAGCGGGTACTCTCAACTTCCCGTCTTTCTTACGGTCTTCTCTGTGCCATCGCATCGCCTTGGCATGCTCTTTGTTTTGGAACAAACGTTTCAACCATGGTATTATAGGAGCATACAACATCACCTTGGCAGGAATCTTCTTCTTGGGGCGCTCGCCCTCGACATCACCAGGGTCATCGCGGCTGATCTTATAGCGCAATGCACCGCATACCGGGCAAGCGTTCAAATCCTCGTACTCACGGCGGTAGAGGATGCAATCATTAGGGCATGCATGTATCTTCTGCACCTCTAACCCTAGAGGGCAGACAACTTTCTTTGCTTGGTACGTACTCTCGGGCAATTTGTTGTCCTTTGGAAGCATATCCTTTATCATTACCAGCAACTTTCCAAATCCCTTGTCAGATACACCATTCTCTGCCTTCCATTGCAGCATTTCTAGTGTGGTGCCCATCTTTTTCTTGTCACCTTCGCAATTCAGGTACAACAATTTTTTGTGATCCTCTAACATGCGCTGCAACTTCTTCTTCTCCAAATCACTTGCGCAGTTTCTCTTTGCATCGGTAATGGCCCGACCTAGATCATCAACGGGCTCATCCGATGCCTCTTCTTTAGCTTCTTCCCGCATTGCTGGCTCAACTTCTTCCTGCATTACCGGCTCAGCTTCTTCCCTCATTGTTTTATCATCGTATTCAGGGAACCCATGGCCAGGATAGCTTTCGTCGTCCTCTTCTTCTTCATTGTCTTCCATCATAACCCCTCTTTCTCCATGCTTGGTCCAAACATTATAGTGGGGCATGAAAACGGACTCAAACAGGTGGACGTGAATGGTTCTTGACGTACAGTAATTGCGACTATTCTTACAGCCAGCACATCAACAATGCATAAAACCATCCGCTCGCTTGTTTGCCTTAGCCGCAAGCAGAAAAGTACGCACGCCATTAATGAACTCGGGAGAGCATCGGTCATTGTACATCCATTGCCGGCTCATCTTCAATACACAGCACCGAAAACATCAAATTAATACAATACATAAAGTTCATACATAAAGAACATACAACACTTCAATGCAACACACAAATAACTCTCTAGCTAAAGAATTTAAATGCAACAACAAATGCGATCAAGATTGCAACTAAGGTAACAATTGATCCAACAGCATAATGATACCAAGCCTCACTATGAATGGCATATTTTCTAATCTTTCTAATCTTCAAGCGCATTTTCTCCATCTTAATCTTGCGATCATCGACGACATTGGCAACATGCAACTCCAATTCCATCTTCTCCCCCCCCCCAATTATTTTCAATTTTTCCTTCAAATCCTCGTTTTCTCTTTCAACTAAATTTAACCTCTCGACAATAGGGTCGGTTGGAATTTCAGGTTCAACTACCTCCTACATACAAATATCAATGTCAACTTGATGGGCATAATTTGTCATAAACACGAAATGCAATGAATAGTTTTAAAAGAGAATATACCACATCCGAATCATAACCTGGACGAGGGCCGACGGGGACGGATATCAAAACCATGGCACTATGCATAACAAACAACATATGGGTAAGATAATTATATGAGTAACTATATATCCAAAGCACACAAACATCATTTTTTTATATAAAACTTAATGAACAAGAGGCTCACCACAAGGTGGTGCCGGTGACGGGACGTTGCGAGCGATCGACGGTGGTTACGACGGAGATTTAGAAGGTACTAAGTAAACCACACCTACATATGCAAAACTAAGTGTTATTTTTGACCTCAAATTGCATATAAATAAAATACTAGCACATATATATAATTCCTCCCAAATTACTAAACTCAAAAATCAATCACTATATAAAGCATTGCACAAGCTAATCTAGCAATGAGAGATGAAAGGAAAGAGTTGCTAACCTTTGTGATCATTTGAATGGATGGGAGCCTTCAAATCTTGGGAAAAATGTGTGATGAGCTTGAGAGGAAGAGGGGAAAGAACAGAGAGGAGAGGGGAAAGGGGAAGAACAGAGCGAGCTCGGGTGGACGAAGGGTCTATGTAGGACGACCTTTAGTACCGGTTCGTGATACGACCCGGCACTAAAGGTGTTGGAGGGGCCCCGGACTGACAACATCCTGCCACCACTCACTTTAGTACCAGTTCGTGGCACGAACCGGTGCTAAAGGTTCGCCACGAACCGGCACTAATGAGAGCGGCCCGGCTAGCCGTTGGAACCGGCACTAATGTACACATTAGTACCGGCTCAAATTCAAACCGGCACTAATGTGCTTCACGTTTGACCCTTTTTCTACTAGTGCACGTGTAGGTTGCCTTAGTTATTTCTATACGTATTCCGCTAGCATACAGTTTTACATTCAACTAGTGTTTTTTTGCTGTGTTGTCCTGTCGTATCCCTAGCTCTTACACCATACTCCCTCCGTCCAGATTACATGTTGCCGAAATGGATAAAAAAGGATGTATCTAGAACTGAAATACGCCTAGACCCATCCATTTTTTTCCGGATGGAGGGAATACATTTCAATATGTCATGCCTTTCTATTCTTCAGTACCTATTCCATCTCTCCGCTGCCGCATGTTTTATAATTAAAGCACCATTCTTCTATACAAGGCATGCAAGGGGAAGACGACTATGTTATAATTTGAAGGGTTACAAACAAGGCCTTTGCTAAAGATCCAAACGCCAGGAGATAATAAACCAACTCCAGTTTTTATAGATACTGCTCCAGCATGGAGAAACCCAACTCCTACTGATAATAAGCAGATTCTAGTGGCCAAAGAACTAGTCCGCTCTAGTCCAGCAAAAATATGTCAACTCAATTCTAAGAAGCGTGTGCGTATCCTTGCATCATGAAATTTTATAGCATGTTGATAATATTTTCTACATGTTTCTTACCCATCTCTCTTTTAGAAAATAAGCTTAACAGATAGAAGATTTTCTGCAATGGTATCGTTTATGAGGAAAGATTCTTGCAGGAATTCTCTGTGCTCCAATGTAGATGTAAGTACCTGTTGTATATCACTATATTTTTACATCAGCATGTATTTTGTTAATCGACGTGAATCCAACCTTTATCTGATCTAAATTTAGTTATAGCAAAATGTATGATTAAAGGCCACAGCGTTGATTTTTGCAAGGAAAACTGCCTGGTAGTTTTGCATCCTGAGCTGCATGAGTGTACTATCTCATATAAGTGGGTTTCAATACTTTGGTTCTACAGTGGGTTTTTCAGTCTTTTTTTACTGTGCTGTCCTGTCGTATCCCTAGCTCTAACATCATACTCCCTCCGTCCGAATTAAATGTCACAGAAATGGATAAAACTGGATGTATCTAGAACTAAAATACGCCTAAACCCATCCATTTATTTCCGGATGGAGTGAATACATGTCAATATGTCATGCCTTTCTATTCTTCAGTACCTATTCCATCTCTGTTGTAGCATGTTTTATAACTGAATCACCATTCTTCTATATAAGGCATGCAAGGGGAAGACGGCTATGTTAGAATCTTAAGGGTTACAAACTAGGTCTTTGCAAAAGATCCAAACACCAGGAGATAATAAACCAACTCCATTTTTCATAGATACTGCTCCAGCACAGAGAAACCCAACTCCCACTGATAATAAGCAGATTCCAATGGCCAAAGAACTAGTCCGCTCCACTCTAGCAAAAGAATGTCAACTCCATTCTAAGAAGTGTGTGCGTATCCTCACATCATGAAATTTTATAGCATTTTGATCATATTTTCTACATGTTCCTTACCCGTCTCTCTTTTAGAAAATAAAGTTAAACGATACAAGACTTCCTCCATTGGGATCGTATTCGAGGAAAATATCTTGCGGGAATTCTCTGTGCTCCAGTGCTGATGTAAGTACCTGTTGTATATCACTATATTTTTACATCAGCACGTATTTTGTTAATCGGCGTGAATCTAACCTTTATCTGATCTAAAATTAGTTGTAGCAAAATGTTAAAGGCGCCAATGTTGATTTTTGTAAGGAAAACTACCTGGTAGTTTTGCGTATTGAGCTTCATGAATGTGCTATCTCATATCACGCACATTACTGAATTGTAGTGCTTCTCTGGTTGCCCATTCATTCATTGTGTCAATGTTGCTTTCGTATTACCTTACCTGGCTGATGATAGCTGTGCCATATTGTGTTAATTTGGTGTAGGCTAGTTGCCCAAACGTTCATTGTGTCAATGTTGCTTTCCTATTATCTGACTTGGCCAATGATAGCAATGCTAGTGTGTTAATTTTGTGGAGGCTGCTGAAGATAAGAAGACAAACTTTGAAAACAGCAAGGCAACCACATTGTTTCTTTCCAGTAAATCTAGGCCAGGTAATATGGCAATAACTCATGATTAATCTGTTTGCTTCCCATCCTAATTTATGTTATGATGCAGTGGTCAAGACACTCTCCACTATCAATAATACAAGCCTGCCAAAATCGCCATCTGAATCTGTTTAGTATCCTCTCTCTCAAATGCAACAGAATAAATGTATGTTTGTGAACCAATTAATGGCTGAAGCAATGATGGAAATGGTGGATGAATCAGAGGTGCAGAGTTGTGCGACACAACAACTGATCAATGTTTTCAGAGATAGTGTGGCAAAGCAACAAGAACTTTCGCACATGCTTATGGCCGTCATCTGTGCTGAGGTTGCAGATTGTGACGTTGTAGATGGTTAGGTTCTGCTCATTTATTTGCAGAATCATCAATCTTTGATTGCCCAGTGGATGTAATTTCCTGTAATATATTCTGGATGTGCAATGTTATTCCTTGTATGCCATACCTTTTCTCATCGTAATGTGCTCAAATTATCTAATTTGGCCTAAAGACATGAACAAACTTTAGTGGGCCCATTAAGTTAATGGGCCGTTACTAGGCCGAAAGTTAATGGTCGGCCCTCTTACCTCTCGGGTCGTTAACAGGCTGACATTGAAGCGGGCAACAGGTGGCCCCAATTTATTTCACGGGCCGTTAATAGGTCGTTACTAAGTTTGGGCTACATATGGCCCAACTATACTGTAGGCCTTTAGCAGGCCGAAAGAGATAGCGGGCTTGTATTGGACCATGAAGAGCATGGGCCGCTACGAGGCCGAAAGTGTCAGCGTTCTGGGAACGGGGGTCCCTAGACTTGCCTGCCTGCGGCCTGCGGCGTGGCTCAAAGGGGGGCCCAGCACGGCCCATCTTCATCAACACAGACCCAAGACCCTCCCGAGGGGCCAAGCCTCGCGGGGCGGACGACACAGAGCTTCCTCAGGCACGGCCTCACTAGGCTAGCTCGCGAAGAGGAGGAGAGATCAAGGCGGGGTATCTCACGAGGTGCCCGTGACGCAAGCCATGACGACCAAGGGCGCCAGGGAGGTGCCAGCCCGCGCAGTGTCCTCCTTTCCCCTTTGGTGCGAAGGGGGCAAGCGCAGCCGCGGAGTACCGAGTCATCAGGCAAAGGTTGCCATTTTGGTGCAACAAGACCAAGACCAGGAGGACTGCAAGATGGAGGTCATCGTGGAGCCCAAGACGGTGTCACCACCAGAGCTTTATGCAGGTGAGGACCAACTTTAGTCAGGATAAGTGTACTAGATGTTCCCCTTTAAAATGGCCAATTGTTGGCGCTCTTCCCGCTCAATATTTGGGAAGAGGACCAGGGCCATTGCCTATAAATAGGACCAGCCACCCACAGGGAAATTAGAGGGAGAAACAGAGAGAAACAGGGAGAGACAGACAGAGAGAGAGAGGAAGGGATCGAGATCAGGGTCGAGATCGAGCATCGAGAAGGAAGGATCGGATCGAAATCAGAGAGAGAGAGAGAGAGAAGGGTGACTGAACTCCTCCTAGCAGTTCGTCCCCCCCCCAGCCAAGAACAGACCCTCGTGAGGCTGTTCTTCCTTGTATTGTTCATCATCATCGGCCCAAGAGGCAATCCACCACACCACACACTGGAGTAGGGTATTACACCACAATGGTGGCCTGAACCAGTATAAACCCTGTGTCTCTTGTGTTGTTCTTTCCATAGCTTAGATCTTAGCAAGACAGAGGGGTGCAGGTAGGTAGAAGGCGAAATCTCCGCGCGCACCCTAGTGTTCGAACCTCAAGGGTCTGCTGGAACCCGAAATCCAACATTTGGCGCGCCAGGTAGGGGTGCGCCGGAATTCGTCTTCCACCACCCCGTTCTCCTCCGACCATCGCGCCCATGTCTGACGCTCGTCGGGCCCGCGCCGAGCACCGGGCCGCTCTCGCTTCCCGCGTCGCCCAGACGGCTCTTGTCGGCGGGCGTCCTCGCCGTTCCCCGTCACCTGCCGTCAACGCCGCCACCGGCCCGGCGGGGGACGAGCAGCAAGCATCGTCTCAGCATCCGTCTGTGCGGCAAGACGGCCGCACCGCTACTCCCTCGCTCACCCCAGCTGGTTCTACGTCCCACGCACTCCGCACACCCATGGAGGCTCGAGCTGCGCTCATCGCGGCAAATGAGCTCCTGCGCTATCATCCCGTCGACGACGTCTATGAAGAATGGCTCGACCGCATCGCCGAGCTCATCCGCGCGCAGGGGGCTCTCCTGCGCCGTCCGTTCCACTGCACCGCACCCTGCCCCGCGCGGGCGACGAGGCTCCGGCGGCGCCCCGGCCGCCTCCTCCTCAAGAAGGCGCCATGGCTCCAAGGCGCGTGGCCCCCGGGCGGAACCCGCTCCGTCAGGTGCCAGCGCGGCAAGAGCAGAGCTGCCAAGAAGTCCCTCGCCCGCAAGAAGCTGCCCGGGCGCTCCCTGCTCCAGCACGTCGCGACCATGCTCCTGCTCCCGCACGTCAAGACCCCGCGTTGCTCCCAGCTGCAGCGCGTGGGGACATGGAAGACCAAGCTCTCCGTCACCCAAGGCCTCCCGTGGCCACAGCAGGCTGCCGTGCCTTCACCACCGAGCTACGCAGCGTCGCGTGGCCCGACAAGTTCAAGCCAGACCTACCTCCTCGTTACGACGGCACGGCAGACCCTGCGGAGTTCCTCCAGCTCTATGAGCTGGGCATCGAAGCTGCCAACGGAGACGAGAAGGTCATGGCGAACTGGTTTCCCATGGCGCTCAAGGACAGGGCCCGCATCTGGCTCCTGAACCTGGCTCCAGGCACGATCTCCTCCTGGGACGAGATGCGCACTCGCTTCATCGCCAACTTCCAAGGTACTCGCGACCGGCCACCCGCCATGAGCGACATGCGCCGCATCAAGAAACAACCCAGGGAGACCCTGCAGATGTACATCTAGCGCTTCAACAATGCACGCCTCAAGATTCCCAAGGTGACCGAGGAGGCAATCATCTCAGCCTTCTCCGACGGCGTGCGCGATGTCAAGATGAAGGAGGAGCTGGCGATGCATGAAGACCTGTGCAATTCCTTGGAGCTGTTCAACTTGGCAACCAAGTGTGCCAGGGCTGAGGAAGGGCATCTCTCCCTCGTCGAGCTGCCTGCCGCAGACCCAGAAGAGAAGAAGCCCAAGGCCAAGGATGTGAAGCGCAAGGGGGCTGCCGTGCTCTCGGCAGAACCAGACACCAAGCAGGGCAGAGATCAGCCCGAACCTTCCAAGGGCAGTCGATACTATGTGTACCATGACCTCCACAACCACAACACCAACGAATGTCAAGAGCTCCAAGCCATGCGAGAAGGAAGGATCGGCTGTCTCCCCGACCGCGGTGACTGGGGCTACGGTCGAGGAGGAGGAAGGAACGCAGGACGCTGGGAAGACCATGGCCCGCGCCAAGGGTGGCGCGATCAACCTCGCGAGGATCGCTGGCAAGATCCGCCTCGCGAGGGAGACTGGAGGGATAAGCCTCGCGAGGATCGCCCGCAAGGCAATGCAGGGCTCCCTCCGCTGCCGCCGCAGCCAAGGACGAGGGGGCTGGGGGCTTCCAGGAGCCGCGCGCGATTGCCTGCATCCTAGGCGGGGCTCAAGCCCCAGCCTCTCAATGCATCTTCAAGCAGTTCGCCCGCGAAGTGAATGCAGTCCTCCCCAATCTCGAAGCCACGCGCCCTCTCAGGTGGTCGGCGTGCACCATCACGTTTAGCTCAGCAGATCAGCTCAAGTGTGCGGCTATAGCCGGAGTCCTCCCGATGCTTTGTTCCCCAATCATCAGCAACGTGGTGGTCACCAGGACCCTCATCGATGGCGGGGCAGGGCTCAACGTCCTGTCCGTGGAAACATTCAACAATCTCCAAGTGCCCTACAGCCAGCTTTAGCCAACCAAGCCTTTCTCCGGAGTCACCGATGGCTCCACGGTCCCGATTGGGTAGGTCCGCCTCCCTGTCACCTTCGGGGCATGCGACAACTACCGCACTGAGCTCGTCCACTTCGACGTTGCTCACATTTTCCTACAGTACAACGCCATCCTTGGGTACCCAGCGCTGGCCAAGTTCATGGCCGTAACTCACCACTACTACAACGTCCTCAAGATGCCAGGAAGTGGCGGAGTCATCACGGTGCCCTGTGAAGAGAAGGACGCGGTGTGTTCCCTGGAGCGAGCCTTTCAGGTCGTGTCCCTGGAAGACCCGGATCGCGGAAGCAGGAGGCTTCCCGAGACCGCCCCCAAGAAGAAGAACACATCGTCCAGCCCGGCCCCTCAGGAGGCAGGCCCCTCTGGGCCCGCGCCTGCCCAGGGGGAACCTCCTTCCATCGCATAGGAAAGCGTGCCCGGCGCCCTCCTTAGGCAGGGCTCGAGGGCTCTCCCCTGGAGTGCCACCGACCTGGCTAGGGTCACGAGGGAGGTGCTTGGGCACCACATGGAGGCATGTTTCGAAGCACGTTCCCCTCAAGAAGGAGTAAGGAAAGGAGAGCCAGACCCTCAGGAGTTCGTCAGCAAGGCCATTCAGGAGCTACAGGAGTCAAGAGTCATGAAAGGCGGACGCCGCCTACCAGCAGTGGCTCCCCATCCAGGCGAGGATGGTGGGCTGCGCGTCTGCATCGATATACCAGGGCTCAATCGAGTCGCCTCTCTGGAGCGCCTCTGGCCCTCACGAGTGGGGCGCTGTGGAGGTCCACCCCACAGCTATGTTCGCATGCCTTACGGCTTGCCGAACGCGGCTTCCACGTACCAGCGCCTCATAAGGGGCATCATGGAGGCACAAGAGGCCAGGCGTTCCGCAGCCCTGGCGGACATGGAGATGGTCTGCGAGGAGCCACCAGCGCCTCCGGAGCCTCTCGAGGCCCCTAGGCCTGGGGGCTCGTGAGGATCGGCTTCCGCAGCCCACCGAGTCTGCTACACGAACAGTCCTTCATCCTCAACATCATCAGGTGACATCTTTCAAGTTTCATTTCCAGCTGGGAGCGCCCCCCTAGGGCTGCATTATTTCCCAGGCCACGTGGGTCCGTCCCTGCGGCATGTATCCCTTTTATTTCATGTTGTTAGCTTACCTTGTTGGGGGCGCCCCTCGGGCTGCATCATCCCCAAGTCGCTCGGGCCTGACCCAGTGATATCCGCCTTCCCAGCATCTATTGGAATGAATCCACTCCTTCACGGCTAATGAGTTTGACCTAGTTGCCCGCTCAACTGACGCCAACTGACGGAACTGCTCCCAAACGGCACGACGCTTGCGCATGGGTCCGTCCCTGCAACGCCGACAAACCTGAATGGCTGACCTCTGGCCGCGGCAACCCCGCATCGCGCCACCTCGTCAAGCCTTCAGTGCCTCATCGCCCCTCGGAAGCAACCAACGGCTGACTATCAATTGTCATGGCAACCCCTCGTTCTTTCTATGATGGGTTTACAGGATCTCCTAAAGGAGCCGCGTCAGGCGAAGCCCTTGCGATGTCTCCTTCACTCTCATCTGCGCGAACCGCTTGCATGTTAAAGGGGGGGTGCCTGAGCATCACGACTCAGGGCTCCTACTGGCTCTCCAGCCCTCACCCTCTGCCCTTGTCCACGGCATCGCGACCTGGCATACCAGCGACGGCTGAGACTCGCTCGAGGGCCGGGACCCGAGGACGTAGAGCAGAAAGGGGAGCAAAGGCGAGAGGGGAAGGACACGCGAGGACCTCACCGAGCAACCTCACGCCTGCCGATGCATGGACCCGGCGACACACCAGAGAGCAACCCCTGATTCTCGTGATAAGTCACCACCCGGAAGCACCAGCTACCTTGGCACCATCCCCGCACCTAATGCAATCCCGTGTTAGCGACGCCGCTCTCCTTTCTCACCGAACGACGGCTGCTTGAGCGCGAAAGGGGACCTCCTGAGCATCGCGACTCAGGGGCTCTTACCGGACTCCAGGTCGCTCACCTCCTGGCCTTGACCACGGCATCGCGACCTGGCATACCAGCGACGGCTGAAGCCGCCTTGGGACTGGGACCTGTCGGCGCAGAGCACGAAGCCCTCATGAGGTTTGAAAGGGAGAACTGAGCTAAAACAGAATGAGCAACTCGCACAATTCTACGACAAGGGCTATATTAACAAAACAGGATCACAGGCACCTTACAAGCCCCCACGGGACGCGTCTTTGATTCCTCGCAGGGAACAGATCCTAAAAGGACGCTAACTACGCGCGCGACTGCAAAAGACGCCATCATCAACAGTGGGCCGTTAAGCACCGGCGCCAACCCCATCCAGATCAGAGGTGGCGACGGCCTGACGAGCCCGCCCTGCTCCAGGAGCGGCGCCGGCTCGGGGGCTCGTAGTTGTCGTCGCTTGTCTCCGGAGTCGCGAAGAGCTCGCCGAAGTCGCTGGAACCTCCGCCGCCTGAGGAGCCGCCAAGGGAGCGGTCGGCAGGCCTAGTCCTCGCCGCGGCAGGGTCCCGGCCACCTCTCCCGGGGCAGCACTCCAGCCGGCGCCCGTTTGCATCGAAGACCTTGAAGAACATCACCGAAGCTCCGTCGTACTCAGAGTGGATCGCGAAGGCACCTCTTGTCCTGCAAACCCGGGCGACTTCGCTCCAGCCTTGAGTCATGAAGACCTCGCCCGGGGCAACGACCGCGACCTCTGCCTCAGTCGTGAGGGTGCTGCAACCGGCGTGCTGCATCCAAAGTTCCGGGAGTTCTCCCTGCGGGATGATGGAGGTGAAGAAGGGAGGAAGGCGAATCCAAGACTGAGGAGGCATGGCGGCGTGGAACACGAACTCTCGGGAGGAGCCCTCGGTGTGGACCCCAGGGGGGACGACCCACACCTTCGTGACCCATCGGCGCCGACAGCGGCGCCGCCCGTGGCGATCAGCATCAGCTCCTTCAGGGCCCTCGTTGTGGGCGTACAAGGGAAGCGGGAACCCCGGCGGTGGCCGCTCGCACCAGGGGCTCCACACCACTTGATGGGCCCCCTCGTTCGGGCCGCAGAAGACGAGCCGTTTCTTTGGCGGGAGCGGGTCTGGTTCCTCTCGGGGAGCCTTTCCCTTCTCTGCCGTCGAGAACCAGCGGATCGGAGCCATCGCAGCAAGACGGAGCAAGGACCGGGAAAAGGAGAAGAAAGAAGGGATGGACTGCAAGGGCGCGCGCCATTCCGTATTTATGGCCGGCGAAGGCCAACCACCGACCTCCAAGATCGCAGGTAATCATGACCCGCTTTGCATGCAGGGACTTCTCCAATCCGTGCAGTTGCCGAGGTGCCATGGGGAAGTGGAGACACCCACGTCCAATCAACCGCCACGCGGCGCCCAAGGCCGCAGGCTGATAGGGCCCGCGGTGCTTCGCTCTTGCCCTTCCGCCTCCCTGCACGGCCAAGTCCAGGCGCGCCTTGGGCCCGGGGGCTACTGTCGGTGTTCTGGGAACGGGGGTCCCCAGACTTGCCTGCCTGCGGCCTACGGCGTGGCTCAAAGGGGGGCCCAGCACGGCCCATCTTCATCAACACAGACCCAAGACCCTCGCGAGGGGCCAATCCTCACGGGGCGGACGACACGGAGCTTCCTCAGGCACGTCCTCACCAGGCTGGCTCGCGAGGAGGCAGAGAGATCAAGGCGGGGTACCTCACGAGGTGCCCGTGACGCAAGCCATGACGACCAAAGGCGCCAGGCGGGCGCCAGCCCGCGCATTGTCCCCCTTTCCCCTTTGGTGCAAAGGGGGCAAGCGCAGCCGCGGAGTACCAAGGCATCAGGCAAAGGTTGCCATTCCGGTGCAACAAGACCAAGACCAGGAGGACTGCAAGACGGAGGTCATCCTGGACCCCAAGATGGCATCACCACCAGAGCTTTGTGCAGGCGAGGACCAACTTTAGTCAGGATAAGTGTACCAGATGTTCCCCTTCAAAATGGCCAATTGTTGGCCCCCTTCCCGCTCAATATTTGGGAAGAGGCCCAGGGCCGTTGCCTATAAATAGGACCAGCCACCCACAGGGAAAATCAAAGGGAGAAATAGAGAGAAACATGGAGAGACAGACAAAGAGAGAGAGAGGAAGGGATCGAGATCAGGGTCGAGATCGAGCATCGAGAAGGAAGGATCGGATCGAAATCAGAGAGAGAGAGAAGGGTGACTGAACTCCTCCTAGCAGTTCGTCCCCCCCAGGCAAGAACGGACCCTCGCAAGGCTGTTCTTCCTTGTATTGTTCATCATCATCAGCCCAAGAGGCAATCCACCACACCACACACTGGAGTAGGGTATTACACCACAACGGTGGCCCGAACCAGTATAAACCATGTGTCTCTTGTGTTGTTCTTTCCATAGCTTAGATCTTAGCAAGGCGGAGGGGTGCAGGTAGGTAGAAGGTGAAATCTCCGCGCGCACCCCAGTGTTCGAACCTCAAGGGTCTGCCGGAACCCGAAATCCGACAGAAAGTCAGGTCGTATTGTAAACAGCCCAACTGTGTTGTGGGCCTTTAGCAGGCCGAAAGTGAAACCGGGCTGGTATTGGACCATGAAGGGCATGTGCCGTTAAGAGGCCAAAATTAAGGTCCGACTACAAATGGCCCAACTCATTTATGGTCCGTTAATAGGCCAAAAGGCACACAGGGCCGGGAATTAGCCCAACACTTAAATGGGTCGCTAAAAGGCCAAAACTTGGGTCCGACTACAATTGGCCCAACTGATTTATGGGCCGTCAATAGGCTGAAAGTGACACCGGGCCAGAAATTGGCCCAACACTTAAATGAGCCGCTAAAAGGCCGAAACTCAGGTCCGTCTACAAATGGCCCATCAGATTTTTTGGCTGGCAACAGGCTGAATGACACACCGGGCCGGAAATTAGCCCAACATTTAAATGGGTCGCTAAAAGGCCGAAAGATGTACATCCTGAAAATTGGCCCATCCATTAAATGGGCCGTTAACAGGCCGAAATCTCATCGGGCCGATATTGAGCCCAAATATATAGCGGGCTGTTAACGGGCTCGAACTGACGATGGGATGCAATGGTGTCAAATCTTTAACAGGCCGAATTGGCACATCTCGTATGGGCCGTGGGCTTAAATGGACATGACACAAGTAGGCCTTATATGGGCCGGCCTGCTAATTTTTACTGGGCCGGCCTTTTTCACCGGAATGGGCCACTGTTGGGTCGTGCCACGTGTCGACCTATCATAGGCGCCTCCTGTCCAATGAGTGGATGACATCTGTCCCAACGATGAGCCGACATGTGTTTCCTCTAGCCAACGATGAGTTTACACATGGAAAATCCCCATTGGTGGGGCTGTTAACGGGTTATCAGATCCAAAACCCGACCCAATAGCTTAACGGCGTTACGTTATGGTGTATGCCACGTGTCGGTCACCCTTGACAAAAGCACTTCTATGACGCGCGATTTATCGTCATGGAAGTGGACACTTCCGTGATGATAATTTTGGTAATGTCATGGAACACTTCTACGACAGCATAGGTATGACTATCTTGATTCTGTCATAAATTTGTCATGGATGTACATGCATGACAAAAAACGTGACCTACTGTGACAAACACGTCTCATCACGAAAGTGTATTTTTTTTGTAGTGGTTACTCCCGCCTTAACATCGTCTGAAGCTGCTTCCGGTCCTTCTGCTGCGCCATTTTCTGCTCCTGTAGTCTGCGCGCCCACTCCTCAGGCCTCGAAGCTCTCAGGCTTCAAGCTCACCAAGCGGAGGTTGGACTACGTTGTTGTGGACCAGTAAGTGCTTGAGCTTCATCTTGTTCCTGCTTATACTGCTGCCTCCTGACGTTCGTCCTTGTTTGACCAGGCCGCCGCCTTCAGCGAAGAAGAGGAAGGAGGACGCAGCACCCACGCCTGGGACTGAACCATCTGTAGCGGCTGCTCCCCCCTCCATGGAGAAAGGAAACGACAACTCTCATACCTCTCCGGCCCTGTCGCCCTCGTGAAGCCCGGAGGGGTGTCGTCCAGAGGAGTCAGCCCCCAAGGCCCCGCTGGCTCCAGAAGTGCTAATGTCCGATTCGGCTGCTGAGCTCCCGGAGGCTCATGAGCCCTTGGTCTCCCAAGCCTTGGTGACGATGTCGCCTCCTCCTCCTGCTGCTCCATTACTCCCAGGTGCTTCTGCCTCCTCTGCTGTCTTGGAGCGTGCCCTTTCAGAGATGACTCAGCCGCGGGAAGACCTCCTGGGCGTGGATCCGCGCATGGTAGCCAGGCGCCTGGAGCTGGCCTCCAGCTGGCTTCAGTCTGATGCAGCAGTCCGAGCAGCGCTGAGCTAGGCCACGACGACCTTCGAGAAGGAGAAGCAGGCCATCACTCAAGCTGCGGCCGATCGTGAGGCGGCGCTAAAAGATGCCGAAGCCGCCCATGACTGCTGCCGGGCACTGGAGGACGAGATGAAGCGTCTGCTTGATGAGTGCGCAGAAGAAGCTCGCGGCCGCCAGGCGAAGGAGGAGAAGATGAGGGCCCGACAGGACGCCATCAAGAACTGCGACGCCGAGCTGGGGGAGTTGGCGAAGGTGCAGGCCACTGAATGCAGCCGACTGGAGGAGCTGGAGCGGAAGGTGGAGGTGAAGGGGGTCGATCTTGATGCCAAGGCGAAGGTGCTGGCTGAGGACCGTGTAGCCTTCGCGCTTCTCGAGAAGAGGTCCCGTGTGGCGCTGAAAGCACTTTACAAGAAGGGCCTGGAAAAGCCGCTGACCACCGACGAGGATGCCGCTGCTCAGCTGCTTCCCTACTTGGTTGCCGCGCTTGAGGAGGTTGTGAGCGGCATCTGTCCTATGGCCGAGGTGGAAGCCCACGTTCTTTCCTTAGCTGCACTGACACGCGTCTTCAGTCACCTCCATCTTCGTGATCCAACTGCCTTCCTAGACGAGTTGCTGGAGCCTGTGGACGAGAAGCATTGTGCGGCTGCTACCACAGCCGTGAAGGGCCAGGTGCAGGCCCTGTTGAAGAAGTTACACACCTTCGCTCTCGCGTCTTCGACCGGTGGTGCCACTGATCCTGAGGCTCCGGCTGGCGGTGCAGGCGAAGGCGATGCCACCAAGGGAGGAGCACCTTCTATGGGCGATGGCGGTGTCCAGGGGTGACCTACTTGCGGCAGCTTTCCTATTTCACTCCTGGATCATGCATCATGCCTCGTGGAGGCGTTTAAACTTGTGCTTGACATTTGAGAGAACAATTTGTCTTGTAATATTTGTTTTGAGATTTTGTGATTTTATTCATATTTGCTTTATGTTCTACGTCGGCAGAGCCAGGCCGCGCGCATACCTCAACCGCCGTTGGGCCGACCGGAGACCAGGACGGAACCATGGAGTGAGGGGCTACATGACCAGTTAGGCTCCTGAGTCGCGATGCTCAGGAGTCCCCCTTGATGCGCAAACAGCTTATAGGAAGGAGACACGAGGATAGGATTAGTGTTCTACGTCGGTGGAGCCCGGCCCCACGCATACCTCAACCGTCGTTGGACCGACCGGACACCAGGACGGACCCAAGGAGTGAGGGGCTACGTGACCAGTTAGGCTCCTGAGTCGCGATGCTCAGGAGTCCCTCTTGACGTGCAAACACCCTTCATACCTTTGCCCTCGCCGAGGCTCGGGAGGGGCGCACGACGACTGGGTCCGGGGGACCTGGTTTGGTGGCGTACGCTTGGGCGTGACCCGAGTGCAGCCCCCATGCCCAGCCCCCTCGCGTGACTCTGCCGAGGGGAGGTGTTGCGGTGAGGCCGGACACTGAGTTCAGGGTCTCCCTGAGGTTGGTGCGGCCATGGGGCCGCCCTCAATTTTTTATCACCAGCGCGGAGCATAGCGCTTCCGCACTTGCACAGGCATAGCTGCTCCTCGGCAGTGTCGACGGCCAACGCGGAGCATGGTGCTTCCACTGGTACGTGGGAGGGGACTCCCTACTGCGGAGAGCCCCCGAGGCGTGTACAGCCCCGTCCTGACACGTGGCTTGCACGACGGGGCTAGACGAGGTGTGTCTGGGCACTCGTGAGTCAGCGCGGGACTCACGAGGCCCTACCTCAAGGTGGGTTGTGCCTGGTCTTTGTTTTTGTTTGCTCTGCTGGTCCTGCGAGGTGGTCAGACAACCTGCGCTGAACGAATCTCTTGAGGTTATCGCGTGAGAAAGCCAAGCACCAACATCCCCAAGAGTTGACGTGAACGGGGACGGCCCGCTAGACAGAGCTCAGCCATTGGATTTATCGGCACCGCAGGGACGGGCCCGAGCAGAAACGCCGTGCCTAACCCTCTCACGCGAAGGATCCTGAAGAAAGTTGGCCGGCGCGCGGCTCCCATGGTGGGTGACGATCGAGCAGGTGATAGTCATAGGTAGATTAAGCATGGAAAGCAAACTGGCTTAGGTAAATGTAGTGAAGATACAAGCCACTGGGTCAGGCCTGAGCGGTTGGGGATGATGCAGCCCGAGGGGCGCCCCCAGCGAGGTAAGCTAAAGACATAATAAGGGATACATGCCACAGGGATGGACCCAAGCGGCCTGGGAATGATGCAGCCCTGAGGGCGCTCCCAGCTAAATAAACTCGGAAAATGTCACCTGATTATGTTGATGAAGGAGAGTTGGGGCGGCTGAAGGTATGCGGTGAAGGGGTCACTCCTCACGAGCCACCGGGGCCCTGAGCCTCGGGAGGCTCTAGGGATCCAGGCGGTTCCTTGAGGACCGTCTCCATCTTCGTCAGGACAGCATGGTGCCTGGCCTCCTGAGTCGCCAGGGCACGCTGCAGGTTGCGCTGATAGGCAGACGGCACGCTCGGCAAGCCAAAAGGCATGCGAACGTAGTTGTCCGATGGGCCCTCGCAGCGTCCTATGCGTGAAGGCCAGAAGGGCTCCTGAGACACGACTCTGTTGAGCCCTGGGACGTCGATGCAGATGCGCATCCCGGCATCTTCACCTGGATGGGAGGATGAGCCAGGTGAACGGCGATCACCGTGCATGGCCCTCACATCTTGTAGCTCCTGGGTGGTCCTGGTAATGAACTCCTGAGCGTTGGGCGCTCCTCGTTATTATGCGCAAAATAATGATTCCTCCACCTGACATCTGGGACCCACCGGAAGGGCCTCTGTATTTTGCGAAAAAACATGACGCAGACAGCTCGGACCCACCAGCTGTATCTTCGCGCGCACGGAAGTGCCTCCTTATTATGCACAAAAAAATGAATACTCCCCCTGCTAGATGGGACCCAGTATAGTGGGAGGCTGATTTGTGGGACTACTAAGTTGACGGGGACGGAGGGCTTTGTCAACTTAGTCAATATGCACGATTCTAGCTCCAATGACCATACGATGTCCATCCAACAGTCGTAGTGCTTCTTCAACCTCTAGTCTTCTTGCTCTAGCCGCCCAAACCAGCGTCGGTCGTGCCTCGTGCTCCTGCCTCCCGTGGCCGGCTGTGATGCCGCAGAGGCCTCACCGCCCCCTCCTACTCCCACCGCTGGCCAGGCCATCCCTCTACTCACCCACACCCCATGTTATTCTGCAGCGACGGCAGCCTCACACCGCAGCAAACCAGTGAACCCTCATACTCCTCTACGTGTGGGCATCCATTACCGCGTCTTCCCCTTCCTAGGCCTTACCATCGTCCACCACCCTGGTGCTCTAGGCGCGGCGTGGTCAACATGGTCAAGGAACGGCTTCCATCGGACATGGACTCTACGTGGAGAGGCTCACAGATGGGTCCACGACTGCTGCAAGGAAGTGCCTCCTTATTACGCGGAAAATAATGATTCCTCCACCCGACAGCAGGGACCCACCAGACGGGCAACCGTATTTCGCGAAAAAATTGTTTCCCCACTGACTGCTGGGACCAACCAGTGACATCTTCACACGCAAGGAAGTGTGTCCGGGCAAAAAAAGCGATTCGCCCCCTGACTGTTGGGACCCACCAGCTACATCTTCGTACACAAGGAAGTGCCTGGCAGTCGGGACCCACCTGGTCGAAGCGTACGTAGCATTGTCATTCTGGTCGCAAACGTGTACGTACATACTGGTCCATGTAGAGGCGCGTACGTGTCATAGTAGAGGCGCGCACGTAGCATGTACACGTATGTACATCAGCCAGTGTGCAAGAAAGAAAATACGGCCACGTACGTACATACAGGCATGGTCTTGAACGCCTACTCGCGCATACGTATGGCCAGTGCTCGTGTACATGGCTGCGTCAGAACGGAGAAACAGCGTCGTCGTCGTGTTCATGGGGAGCCAACCTTCTGGGTCGGAACGGAATGCGTCATCGTGTTCATCGGGAGGGCTTGGTCAGAACAGCCGATGGAAACAAGGCCCGGCGTACCGCAGAATAGAGGAAACGGCCTTGTGTTCGATCGGCCACGGTCAAAACGGGATCCTGTTCATCAGGAGGGGTCTGGCATACCGCAAAACTGAGGAAACGGACCTCCTACGGTCGAAACAGGGGTCTTGTTCATCGAAAGTGGTGTGGCGTACCGTGAAATGGAGGAAATAGACTTGTGCTGGAGCGCTACGGTCGAAACAGGGGTCTTGTTCATCGGGAGGGGTGTGGCGTACCACAAAACGGGACTCCACGGGATACTGTTCATCTCCACCATCGACCCCCTCTAGCCTCCACGGGCTACTGTTCATCCACCGTCGACCTCCTCCAGCCTCCACCTGCGACTGTTCATCCATGGGCTCCTGTTCATCCATCCTCCACCGCACGCTACTCCACCGGCTACTGTTCAACCAGCCCTCTCCACACGGGCTCCTATTCAACCACCCCTCCATGGGCTACTGTTCATCCAGCCCTCCACCGTCTACTGTTCATCCAGCCCTCCTGTTCATCCAGCCCTCCACGGGGTCCTATTCATCCAGCCCCAACCGGCTCGATCGATCGGGGTCCTGTTCATCCAGAGGCTACACCACGGGGTCCTGTTCATCCACCCCCACCGAGAACTGTTCATCCAAAGCCCCCAGCAACACTCACTGTTCATCCAGAGGCAGCATCGATCGGCTTCAGTTAGCAGCAGTAGCGAAGGAATCACTCGGGTTCAGTAACGCATAGCCTAAGTGCAATCGCCCGGGTTTAGTTAGAGCCCAACGCCTTGCTCGGGTTCAGTTAGAGCCCAACGCCTCGCAAATACGCACGTACGTGTACGATAGAAATGCATATCGCTCGGCCCCCGACCACCCACAATAACCGAGAACTCCCCGAAATTTTCCTCGCCCTCGCTTCTACCACGGTTTTTCCGTCATGGACGGCCCAAACAATGTCATGCAGCTGCGTCTCCGGCCTTCCCAGGATGAAAATCCCATGTTCTGTCATGATTTTTGTCATAGAAGTAGGAGCGCACCACATCCATGATGATACCGGGTTTTGTCACAATTATTGTCATAGAAGTGTCGTAAGTATGACAAAAAAATCATTCGGCCCAAAATGTCATGGATGTGTCTTTTTTTGTACTGAGGAAAAGTTTCCAGGTGATGCTCAACTCAAAATCCTACACCTACCAATCCTTTCGAGTGAAGCCATTGGAAATCTCATACAGTTCAGTCAATTTCTTCAGTGACAGAGACGAAGATCTTTTGTTCTCTGAGGAATTTGTTCTAACTGAGGAGTTAGGAATTCGCTAGTGCGGATTGCCTACAAGTGAGGAACATGATAGCCCTGAGGAATTTGAACCTCAAACTTCCGACCATTGCTGTGCTATGCGTCAGCTGTCCCAAAATATCTACCCACCTAACGGTCATATCATTGAAGGGCATTTATGTCTTATCATGTCGGGCTTCTCCCTAGGCTATAAATAGCCGCCCCCTGCAACCACTAGCTGGTTGGCTGCTCCACGAGAAACTGACACTTGTCATTGAGAGCATCCCATCCTTCGAGGACATTGAGCACAAACCATCAAGTGAGGAAAAACCCAAAACCCCAAACCAAACACCTACAAACCCAAAGTGATTGAGCATCACTGAAGAGATTGTTCCTATGTGGAATTGATGCTTGTTACCTTTGAGGACTGTGCATCCTGTAGACGGTTAGGCGTCATGGTCTAGAGCATCCAAGAGGAAATTGTGGATCGCCGAGTGACCGAGTGTGTGAAGGTTTGGAAGTCACTTGAAGACTTACCATGAGAGATTGGACGAGGTCTGTGTGACCTTAGTTCAAGGAGAATACGGTGAGGAGTGTGTGTCCTCAGGTTTAAATACCTAGCCGCTCCAACCATACGTACAACTATCACAGCAGTTGGAACTGGTCTACTGTGAGAGCCTGGTTTTTGCCCCTCTTATTTGCCTGATTTTCATTTGGAGTTATTCTGATATTTGGAATTTTTGAATCTTTTCATATGGACTTAAACACTTGGGTATCCTTGGCTTTCACCCAAGTTCTTCATTTCCCTCCCTAATCATCATTTCCCTTCTGATCCACCCCAAAGAAATCTTTGGAATATTTTTTTCTTAAATGAAAAATATTCATTTTCCTCTCAAAAACACTAGCTAGTTCAATATGCTCCAAGCAACCCCAATTTTTATGGCCCAGAAAAATCTAAGATAATTCACAAATATTCTTTGAACCCTAGGACACCTTCCTGAGCAAAAATACTTCATCACTTTTTGGAATATTTTTGCTACAGAAAATATTTTTTGTTCTGGGCAGAATTGGTGGTTTCTACAGCAACTACCATTTTACTTGCTCCATTGTGTCTGGATTTTCTTGTGCATCTTCACCTTAGTAGATCATGGCTAACCACCAAAGCACAGCCCCCAAATCCCAGCCATATGACCTCAGTAACCTCACAAAGTTACTGATCAGAAACTTACTTGGCTTGTAAAAACTCCTCTACTACACCTGAATCCAAACCAAAGCATGGTAAACTTCAAAACCACCATGAACAACAAGCCAGACATGATTTTCGGACGTAGGCTGGCCTGAGGGAAGAGTTCGTGCGGTGACCACGCGTGTCCACCATGCCATGCCTGCGTGTCGACGCGCTCTAAGTGCCGCCGAGCGCTCTGTTCGCGCGTGCTCGTTTCCCCCGTCTGCCCGAGCGTGCCAAACTTCTCCACCATCCTCGTCTCGATGCCATTAACTCCCCCCAACACCATAGTGCGGTGCACACTATGCTCGTCACCTTCTCCTCGCTCCAATGCTCATCCCCGTTCGCCAACAATCGCCGCGTGAGCTGCGTCGCCTTCTCCCCCTATCATTGACGTCGCTCGTCGTCGGGCGCCATGGACAGGTGTCCACCGGCGGAGCCCGAACCCCCCCTCTCCGCTCGCCTATAAATGGAGCCGCCCCCAGCCTCCTCGAGCACCATCCACCACTCCCACCCACTTCTCTAGCACGTATTCAACCGTAGCCCGGCCGGGCAGGCCGCGACCGCCGTCCCCGAGCTCGAGCTCGCCGGCGATCTCCTCTGGTCGTTGCGGTAGCTCCAGCCCCTCTCAGGCCAGGGTGACCCATCCAGAGCCTCCACCTCTCGTCGATGAAGCTGTTCCGACCACTTGAAGCCCCTGGAGTTGCCTCTGCTCGTCGTCTTCCTCATCTCCAATGACCACCACGTTCTTCCTCTGCTTCCGAGGTTGATTCCGACGCCATCCGAAGACCAGGCCCCTCTGCTACGCTACGGGTACGAGAAGGTGCGCCTCCGGCCCCTCTCTCAATCCCTCCCTCTCGTTTTGGCCAAGGAGCCCTCGTCCCCGGCGAGAGCTCCGGTGAAGTCGCGACCCCCTTTGTTTCCTTTTCCCCCTCCTCCTCACCTAACTAGCGGGGCCCGCTAGTCCGCCACTCTGTACGCGCGTGAGGCGGTATGAGTGGTGGCGCCCCTGGGCTTTACGCCTTCGATGTCACCCCCCAGTTTGTTTTATTTTTATTCAAATTCATTTGAATTTACAGAAAGCTTCAAATAGCCATAAGTCTTCAACCATAAGTCCAAATGAATTGATTCTTTTTGCATTGTGTTCTTTGCAAAGAAATCTAGCGGCTCACCAAAGATTAGTTTTTTTTCTGCTGCCTAGATTTTCTGGTGATTTTTAGAAGTGTTCTTGATATCTTCTTCTTGTATTTAAAATTATTTTCAGAGGGTGAGGCTTGTCTTGAGGATCACCAGAAGGCTTGTGAACCTCATCTGCACTAAGGCAAGCCACAACAACATTTTCATGGTGTCATTTAAATATTTATGATTTTCTTACTTGAATGAAATGATTAATCCATGCATTTAAATAACTATTATGTTATTTATATTTTGTTAACTGTTTGTTAGTTATTATGCTTGATTTACAGAATGTTTGAAACTAGCTTAGTTGGTAAAGAAGCTAAGATCTACTTGTGGTAATGATAAACTGATTTGTTATGCATATGAGTTAATACTTAAAGTTATTTTCTTGCACAAATAAAATAGTAAAATTTGCTAAAAAAATATTCTGTTAAGTGCTTGTTTAGCCATTTTGCTTGATTTACAGAATGTTTGAACCTAACTTTGTTGGTAAAGAAATTAGAATTTGCTTGTGGTGATGATAGTATAATTCTTGCTATGCATATGAGAAAAATAATAAAACTTGCTACAAAATATCTTGTTAAAGTGAGAGTTACCCTGACCAGGAAAGTAATATAAGTTGTTGATGTTTATGCTTAGTGTGAATATGGTTGACATCAGTCATTTTCGTTAATATGCGATGCATGTGTAGTATTGCATTTCATGGCATGCTATGACACCGGTCATCTTCATTTTAAGTTGAACCTGAATATAACTCAACTTGAATATATTGTTGACTGGGTCATGGTGCTGCTGAATCGAGTTTTTCCCAGTGCAACCACATTTGCCTTTGTGGGAAGGCCTCGATTCGGTCCATTGAGATGCCTCTGGTCGGTGCCTCCAACTAGGGAAGGTTATGGGCATGCTTACCCTGGCCCGATAAGTAGGCATAATCGTGTGTGTCCATTGTTGACATTATTGGTACTGGGTCCCCGAGTGGGAACGTTTTGGCCACGACGGTGGTCGTTATGTCTTCGGTAGACACGGGGCCACCCAGGACTAGCCCGTTGGGGATTGGGTCGGAGTGGCCCGGGAGAGTGTCATGGCAATGGAGGGGTTTCATCGAAATGTCGTTGGTCCACCTGAATGGGAGTGCGAGGCCATGGGTTTCGTTGTGTCGGTACAGTGTGCTACCTCTGCAGAGTGTATAATCTATCGATAGCTGAGTCCACGGTCATGGACGCCTCATAGTAGGTCCGACCATGAGTCAATGTTTAATAAATTTGCAAACTAAGTTATGAACTTTGCACTGTTGATGATGGCGGAAAGGCCATCAAGATGTTCGAGACCAAATATTGGTCGTGGTTGTGATCACCGTAAGGATCACGAGTTACTCTTGTCAAGACCATGATGGTGATATTTTTGTGATCCGTAAATGATCATGGTTGGTAAGTCTGTCCCAAGGGACGTTCGAGCATGATCATAGCATGTTGGACATATGGTGTTGCATTATTATTAATCGGTTAATTATCATGATATTGTTTGTCATTATGATTATGCCCGTTGTGAGCTTGCAAGTACATTCAATGTACTGACCTCGCGTATCATGCCAGATTTCAGGAAAGTCTCGTTGGAAAGGAATGTTGTCCGGGTCTAGATCGTGTCCACATCGGTGTCCCTGTGCTATGGAGCTTCCACTACGACGTTGTTCCGCTGCCGTGTAGTTGTCATGATCGAGGCCCCTTTATGTTCACTAAATAATGTACATATTGTTCAGCCGCACCGTGTGTGCCGCTTGGCCTCGACATCTGTTGTAATATAAACTCTGATCCGGTAGCATCAATAAAGCAGCTGCTTTCTGTACCAAGATGTTGTGGGTTGCTAGAAGACATGGTCTCTTGGCTGGCAATGCAAGGTAAACTGATCGCTCTGAGCCGGGGTCCCACCATGCTTGGTATCAGAGCCGCGTTGATTGTAGGCCACGCTAGACTATGACGTGTTAACTGGACGCTAGACACGAGTATGTTTGAGTGCTGGTAGCAGTTATAGCTGGTTGTTGCATTGCAGGCATTTGGTTTATTTTTTATGCCAACCTGCTAATGGTTGTGAGTGTAGATGGCTCCGGTGCCGTATCCGTGCCAGTTGTAGTTGATGCCGTACATGGCACCGCACCTCCTTCGCAAACATTCGGTGTCGACTATACCCTCTTGGAGACGACCCAGTCTATCGCGTGTACCAGGAGCGTCTAGCAGACTCAGTGTATGAGTATCACGCAGTCGTTACTCTGCGCACCAGTTCCGATTCCGGCTCTTACCACTCGTATTGCTCGGAGCGGTTACGCCTCTACCGCTTCTCAGGCTATCTAGTTTGCCGCATTCGAGGTCCTTGTCAAGCTTTGCTACAACGAGGTCCAAATGCGCAACAACCCAGGTTTCTACTACTATCCTTCTCTGCACAACAATGGTCATGTCCGTTTCACTATCATTGACCCGGAGTCTGATAGTGTTGCAAGCCACCTTACTCGATATGTCACCGCTAGCTATCTTCTGATCCACGAGCTGGCTCGAGAGCTGACTCGTGCATGTACAGCTTTAGCCGCTGCTTTAGTCTCTACTAGATAAGGCACTGCTCCATCTTCTCTGGGATTTACTCTATATATTCCAGTTAGTTATAGTTTTCGCCGGTTACTCCTCCGAGTAGCACGGGCGTCTCGGCCATGAATCCTCTCAGTGCTCCTACCGAGTGGGTTTAACTTCTCACTACTCCTGTAGCCCCGATGCTTCATCCTACTCCTGCCCCTGAGGGAGATCCCTTGAGGCAGCGCCGTCATGTTACCTTTGACCCGGAGGTTTTCGTTAACCTCGTAAGTTCAGGATCCGAGTCCGCTTCAGGGGAGGACACCGCAGCACCATCAAAGGAGTAGTACCTCTGAGTATTCGCAGTCGTCTGGATGATGTACGAATGTAGTCGTACGAGTCATGATGTTTTGTTGCATGTATGAGAGTAGTTGAACCTGGCATGTTGATTATCTTTCATGTATGAGTCTATGTATAACTATGTTGGGACTTTATTCGCCGTATTTTCTTCGCTCTTTTGTTTTCTTCTGGGATTTGTTGCTGGCTTTTCCCCAAATTTATTCTTGGATATTTATCATCTCGATTGCGTTGCCTTGGGCAAAATCCACAATAGGATGACGTGGGGAGGCAGCAGTAGCAACGTTCATGAGGGAACTCCTGTTCGTCGTTCTGCACGACAGGCAGGACATTCTCCCAAGCCGTACGTTCCGCCACCGCCTCCACCCCCAAATCTGCCCTCCACCGAGAAAATTCTGCGTATGTTTGAGGAAAGAAGGAACAATGATCTGATTGAAACATTAAGAAGTGTGCAAGCTATGGTTGGACAGAATGGAAATCAAAACGGTCATTACTCAAAGCTATCAGATTTTCAAAGGACCAAGCCACCTAGTTTCAATCAGATTGTTGACCCATTGGATGCAGACGATTGGTTGCGTACCATTGAGAAAAAGCTTGAGATTGCTCATACTGAAGAAAATGATAAAGTTCCATTTGCAACTCATTACCTTGAAGGCGCTGCTGCCATATGGTGGGAAAATGCAAAAGCCATGTGGCCTGTTGATGAAGAAATCACCTGGGAAAAATTTAATGATCAGTTCCGGAAATATCATATCCCTACTGGGGTTATGAAGACTAAGCAGCGTGAATTTCTTGCACTCATCCAAGGAAGTCAGTCGGTGGGTGAATATTTGCAAAAAATTAATCATCTGGCCCGTTACTCCCTTTATGACGTGGCCACCGAAGAAAGGAAGATTGACAGATTTCTTGGAGGCTTAAATCTGCAACTCTGGTGTACTCTTAGTATGTTTGATTTCCCAGATTTCCAAACTCTAGTGAACAAGGCTTTCATTGCTGAATGGGAGCACAAGCTTATATCAGATAATAGGCCTGTTAACAACGACCACTAGCGCAAGTTTGAGCCAAAGAAGGATGGGCAACCAGTGCAAAAGGCTCATACCTGGCAGCAAACTCAAGTGGAATACAAGACAAATTGGCAATAGAATGTTAACAAGACCACCACTCAAGTCAAGAATGTCGTGACCAACCCAATGCATGAGAAGCGTCAGCGAAATAATTCTTGCTTTAGTTGTGGGCAGAATGGACATTATGCTAGACAGTGCCCCAAGAACAACAAGGCGAATGCCCTATTCAGGCCACAAGTCAACTTTATAGAGTCATGCCCGACCCAGCAAAACTTTACTGGGCACGTGCATCATCTCTCAGCCGATGAAGCCCAAGAGAACCTTGAAGTCATCATTGGTATGTTTTCTGTTAATGACATACCTGTCGTAATTTTATTTGACTCTGGGCTTCCAATTTTTTATTTCTCGGAGTTTTGCTGGCCAAAACAATTTTCCTTGTTCGCTTTTGGGCAAAAATATGTTGGTACAAACCCCGACATCTTTACTCAAGAGCAATCTGGTCTGCCATGATCTGGAAATCAATATCAATGGAGTCTACTTTCCAACCTCTATGATAATTATTGAGTCTGCAAAGTTGGATATTATATTGGGTATGAATTGGTTGACCCAATATCAAGTTTGCATAAACTGCTCAACACGAGAAGTCACTTTGACCAGTCTAAATGGGCAGACAACCAAATTCTATGCTCACAAGAATATACCCAAGCAAGAATTGGTTTTCACCGTTGTGGCTGAATTGGAATTAATTCCAGTGGTCAGCGAGTACCCTGATGTATTTCCAGAAGAACTGCCAGGCATGCCACCAGATCGAGAGCTGTAATTTGCAATTGATCTTGTGCCCGGAACTGCAACATTATACAAGAAGTATTACCGAATGCCCTCGTTAGAATAAGTGGAGCTAAAGAAACAGCTTGATGAACTACTCCGGAAAGGATATATTCGTCCCAGCTCTTCACTATGGGGATCGCCTACTATTTTCATGGACAAAAAGGACGGTAGCCTCCGCATGTGCGTATTACCGCCAGCTAAATGAGGTCACCATCAAAAATAAATATCTGCTGCCAAGGATTGATGATCTGTTTGATCAGCTCAGTGGGGCTAAAGTATTCTCTAGGATCGATTTACGGACCGGATATCATCAGCTCAAGAATAAAAAGGAAGATATTCCTAAGACCGCATTCACTACTCGGTACGGTCCTTATGAATATATAGTGATGTCCTTTGGTCTCACCAATGCCCCTTCTTTCTTCATGCATATGATGAACAAAGTATTCATGGACATCCTCGACAAATTCGTGGTAGTCTTCATCGATGACATCCTCATTTACTCCAAGGGTGAAGAAGAGCACAAGGATCACCTCCGAGCAGTGCTACAATGACTCCATGACCATCAGCTATACGCCAAATTCAGTAAATGCGAATTTAGCTCAAGCAAGTTGGGTTTCTCGGACATGTAATATCCACCAAAGGTATAGCCATGGACCCGAGCAAAGTAAAGGATGTGCTCGATTGGTTGCCGCCCACGACCGTGACGCAGATCTGGAGTTTTCTTGGATTAGCTGGATATTACCGTTGTTTCATTTAAGGGTTTTACAAGATTGCTAAACCCATGACTGAGCTGCTCAAAAAGGATAAGAAGTTTGAATGGACGGAGGACTGTGAGAAAAGTTTCAATGAGCTAAAGATACCTGCTGACAACCGCACATGTATGGACTCTTCCAGACATTTATCACAGTTTTGATGTGTATTGTGACGCCTCCAGGCAAGGCCTTGGTTGCGTACTTATGCAAGACAACAAGGTAGTAGCATATGCATCGCGATAGCTACAACCCCACGAGGGAAATTATCCTACTCATCATTTGGAATTGGCTGCGGTGGTTCATGCGCTAAAAATTTGGAGACACTACCTCATTGGAAAAAGGTGCCAAATTTTTACTGATCACAAAAGTCTTAAATACATATTTACTCATCCGGATTTAAATCTCCGTCAACGAAGATGGCTAGAGTTGGTCAAGGATTATGATCTTGGAATAAATTACCACCCGGGTAAGGCGAACGTGGTTGCCGATGCACTTAGTCGAAAGCCTGTCAGCTTAAATGTCATATTGAAATCATTGCCTCCCGAACTCCAAGAGGAGATCGCTCAGCTCAACCTAGTCATAGTGGATGCTGGCCTCGCTAATATTTTGGGTGTTACCAACACACTTGAGGAAGAGATCCGCAAGGCCCAGCCAGCTGACATCAAGCTGCAAAAAACGTGCCAAGAGCCCGATGGCAGAGCAGACCCCAGATTTCTCCAAGGACAAATTCGGTACCCGCCGATTCCGTGGAAGGATTTGTGTACCCAATCAGCCTGACTTAAAGCAGAAAATCTTGTCGGAAGCACATGAATCCTCATATACCATTCACCCGGGAGGTACGAAAATGTATGAAGACCTTAGAAAATATTCTGGTGGGATGGAATGAAGAAAGACATTGCCTATTTTGTGGCCTGTTACGACATATGCAACAAGGTGAAGGTAGAACATCAGAAACCAGCCAGACTTCTCCAACCACTGCCAGTTTCGCAATGGAAGTGTGATGACGTTTGTATGGGTTTCATTACAGGACTGTCTAAGACTCAGCGAGGCAAGGATGCAATCTGGGTCATAGTGGACACCTTAACCAAGGTTGCTCACTTCATTCCGATCAACACCAGATATCGAGCGGATCAACTTACACAGTTGTATGTATCCAGAATAGTCAGTCTGCATGGAGTACCCCGAACCATCACTTCCGACCGAGGTTCCCTGTTTACCTCCGCTTTTTGGTCAAGTCTCCATCAATCCTTGGGGACAGCACTAAAATATAGTACTACTTATCATCCACACACAGATGGACAGTCTGAGCGGGTAAATCAAATATTCGAAGATATGTGGCGAGCCTGTGCTTTGGCCCAAGGATCTAAATGGGAAGACTGCTTGCCATATGCCGAGTTTTCTTATAACAACAGCTTCCAGACTAGTCTAAAGATGTCACCATATGAAGCTCTGTATGGCCGTAAGTGCCGCACTCCTTTAAATTGGTCTCAAAACTGGAGATAGCCATATCTTCGGAACATATCTCATGATGGAAGACGAGAAACAAGTTTAGGAAATCAGAGACAGATTGCAATTGGCCAAATCTCGACAGAACAGTTATTATGATGCAAAGCACCGACAGATCAATTTTGAACCCGGAGAACACATATACCTCTGAGTCACTCCTATGAAAGGCATCAAGAGATTCCAAACCCGTGGAAAATTGGCACCCAGATTTATTGGTCCATTCCTGGTTATGTCCCGAGTGGGTACTGTTGCATCAGCTGGAACTACCCGCTGAATTGGCAGACGTCCATAACGTGTTTCATGTTTCACAATTAAGATGTTGCATATCCCTGTCTGAAAAAAGGACTGCTATGGATGAGGTAGAATTGGCAAATGATTTGACCTATGAAGAAAGACCATTTATAATTTTAGATCAGATGGAAAGGGTCACTCGTAGTAAAGTAAGAAAATTCTACAAGGTTCAGTGGGAGCATCACACAGAATCAGAATCAACTCGGGAGCGGGAAGAATTCCTAAGGGCTCATTATCTAGAGTGGTTTTCCCAACCAACCGAATCTCGAGGACGAGATTCATTCTAAGTGGGGGAGGTTTGTGACAGCCTGGTTTTTGCCCCTCTTATTTGCCTGATTTTCATTTGGAGTTTTTGAATCTTTTCATATGGACTTAAACACTTGGGTATCCTTGGCTTTCACCCAAGTGCTTCATTTCCCTCCCTAATCATCATTTCTCTTCTGATCCACCCCAAAATAATCTTTGGAATATTTTTCTTAAATGAAAAATATGCATTTTCCTCTCAAAAACCCTAGCTAGTTCAATATTCTCCAAAGCAACACCAATTTTTATGGCCCAGAAAAATCTGAAATAATTCACAAATATTCTTTGAACCCTAGGACACCTTCCTGAGCAAAAATACTTCATCACTTTTTGGAATATTTTTGCTACAAAAAATATTTTCTGTTCTGGACAGAAATGGTGGTTTCTACAGCAACTACCATTTTACTTGCTCCATTGTGCCTGGATTTTTGTGTGCATCTTCACCTTAGTAGATCATGGCTAACCTCCAAAGCACAACCCCCAACTCCCAGCCATTTGACCTCAGTAACCTCTCAAAGTTACTGATCAGAAACTTACTTGGCTTGTAAAAACTCCTCTACTGCACCTGAATCCAAACCAAAGCGTGGTAAACTTCAAAACCACCACGAACAACAAGCCACACATGATTTTTGAACGTAGGCTGGCCTGAGGGAAGAGTTCGCACAGTGACCACGTGTGTCCACCATGCCATGCCTGTGTGTCGATGCGCTCTGAGTGCCGCTGAGGGCTCTGTTCGCGTGTGCTCGCTTCCCCCGTCTGCCCGAGTATGCCAAACTTCGCCACCATCCTCGTCTCAATGCCATTAACTCCCCCCTGGCGCTCGCCGATGCCGGAGCTCGCCGCAGTGAGCATGGGCACGGTCCGGCCAACACCACAGTGCGGTGCGCACTGTGCTCGTCGCCTTCTCCTCGCTCATGTGCTCGTCCCCATTCGCCAATAGTCGCCGTGTGAGCGGCGTCTCCTTCTCCCCCTCTCACTGACGCCGCTCGTCGCCGGGCATCGTGGACAGGTGTCCGCCGGCGGAGCCCA
>NC_057800.1:98236366-98236946 GCF_018294505.1 Triticum aestivum
GCTCGCCTATAAATGGAGCCGCCCCCAGCCTCCTTGAGCACCATCCACCACTCCCACCCACTCCTCTAGCACGTAGGCAACTGTATCCCGGCTGGGCAGGCCACGGGCCGCCGTCCCCGAGCTCGAGCTCGCCGGCGATCCCCTCTGGTCATCACGGTAGCTCCAGCTCCTCTCAGGCCAGGGTGACCCATCCAGAGCCTTCGCCTCTCGTTGGTGAAGCTGTTTCGACCACTTGAAGCCCCTGGAGTTGCCTCTTCTCGTCGTCTTCCTCATCTCCGACGACCACCGCGTTCTTCCTCCGCTTGCGAGGTTGATTTCAACGCCGTCCAACCACCCCTAGCTACGCTACGGGTACAGGCAGGTGCGCCTCCGTCCCCTCTCTTAATCCCTCCCTCTCGTTTTGGCCAAGGAGCACTCGTCGCCGGTGAGATCTCCGGCGAAGCCACGACCCCCTCTGTTTCCTTCTCCCCCTCCTCCTCACCTGACTAGCGGGGCCTGCTAGTCAGCCACTCTGTACACGCGCGAAGCGGTACGAGTGGTGGCGCCCCTGGGCTTTACGCCTTCAACGTCAACCCCCCCC